>NW_021703784.1:78392921-78438406 GCF_005190385.1 Monodon monoceros | reverse complement strand
AAAAAAAAAAAAAAAAAAAAAAAAAAAAAAAAAAAAAATTGTCTAGAAGGGATCAATAGCAGAATAACTGAGGCAGAAGAACGTATAAGTGACCTGGAAGATAAAATAGTGGAAATAACTACTGCAGAGCAGAATAAAGAATGAAAAGAACTGAGGACAGTCTCAGAGACCTCTAGGACAACATTAAATGCACCAGGGGTCCCAGAAGAAGAAGAGGAAAAGAAAGGGACTGAGAAAATATTTGAAGAGATTATAGTTGAAAACTTCCCTATTATGGGAAAGGAAATAGTTAATCAAGTCCAGCAAGCACAGAGAGTCCCATACATGATAAATCCAAGGAGAAACACGCCAAGACACACATTAATCAAACTTTCAAAGATTAAAAACAAAAAAAAAACATATTAAAAGCAGCAAGGGAAAAATAACAAATAACACACAAGGGAATCCCCATAAGGTTAACAGTTAATGTTTCAGGAGAAACTCTGCAAGCCAGAAGGGACTGGCAGGACATATTTAAAGTGATGAAGGAGAAAAACCTGCAACCAAGATTACTCTACCCGGCAAGGATCTCATTCAGATTTGATGGAGAAATTAAAAGCTTTACAGACAAGCAAAAGCTAAGAGAATTCAGCACCAAGAAACCAGCTTTACAACAAATGCTAAAGGAACTTATCTAGGCAGGAAACTACAAAAACAAACCCAAAACAATTAAGAAAATGGGAATAGGAACATACATATTGATAATTACCTTAAATGTAAATGGAGTAAATCCTCCAACCAAAAGACATAGACTGGCTGAATGGATACATAAACAAGGCCCGTATATATGCTGTCTACAAGAGACCCACTTCAGACCTAGGGACACATACAGCCTGAAAGTGAGGGGATGGAGAAAGATATTCCATGCAAATGGAAATCAAAAGAAAGCTGGAGTAGCAATTCTCATATCAGACAAAACAGGCTTTAAAATAAAGACTATTACAAGAGACAAAGAGGACATTACAAAATGATCAAGGGAATGATCCAAGAAGAAGATATAACAATTGTAAATATTTATGCACCCAACATAAGAGCACCTCAATACATAAGCAAATACTAACACCCATAAAAGGGGAAATCGACATAACACAATCATAGTAGGGGACTTTAACACCCCACTTTCACCAATGGACAGATCATCCAAAATGAAAATAAATAAGGAAATACAGCTTTAAATGATACATTAAATAAGAGGGACTTAATTGATATTTATAGGACATTCCATCCAAAAACAACAGAATACCCTTCCTTCTCAAGTGCTCATGGAACATTCTCCAGGATAGATCATATCTTGGGTCACAAACCAAGCCTTGGTAAATTTAAGAAAATTGAAATCGTATCAAGTATCTTTTCTGACCACAACGCTATGAGACTAGATATCAATTACAGGAAAAAATCTGTAAAAAATACAGACACATGGAGGCTAAACAATACACTACTTAAGATCACTGAAGAAATCAAAGGGGAAATCAAAAAATACCTAGAAACAAATCACAATGAAAACATGACAACCCAAAACCTATGGGATGCAGCAAAAGCAGTTCTAAGTGGGAAGTTTATAGCAATACAATCCTACCTCAAGAAACAAGAAAAATCTCAAATAAACAATCTAACTTTACACCTAAAGCAATTAGAGAAAGAAGAACAAGGAAAACCCAAAATTAGCAGAAGGAAAGAAATCATAAAGAGCAGAAATAAATGAAAAAGAAATGAAGTTAATGATAGCAAAGATCAATAAAACTAAAAGCTGGTACTTTGGAAAATAAACAAAATTGATAAACCATTAGCCAGACTCATCAACAATAAAAGGGAGAAGACTCAAATCAATAGAATTAGAAATGAAAAAGGAGAAGTAAAAACTGACACTGCAGAAATACAAAGGATCATGAGCGATTACTACAAGCAACTCTATGCCAATAAAATGGACAAGCTGGAAGAAAAGGACAAATTGTTGGAAATGCAAAACCTTTCGAGACTGAACCAGGAAGAAATAGAAAATATGAACAGACCAATCACAAGCACTGAAATTGAAACTGTGATTAGAAATCTCCCACCAAACAAAAGCCCAGGACCAGATGGCTTCACAGGCGAATTCTATCAAACATTTAGAGAAGAGCTAACACCTATCCTTCTAAAGCTCTTCTAAAATATAGCAGAGGGAGGAACACTCCCAAACTCATTCTACGAGGCCACCATCATCCTGATACCAAAACCAGACAAAGATGTCACAAAGAAAGAAAACTACAGGCCAATATCACTGATGAACATAGATGCAAAAATCATCAACAAAGTACCAGCAAACAGAATCCAACAGCACATTAAAAGGATCACACACCATGATCAAGTGGGGTTTATCCCAGGAATGCAAGTATTCTTCAATATATGCAAATCAATCAATGTAATACCCCATATTAACAAATTGAAGGAGGAAAACCATATAATCATGTCAATCGATGCAGAAAAAGCTTTCGACAAAATTCAATACCCATTTATGATAAAAACCCTGCAGAAAGTAGGCATAGAGGGAACTTTCCTCAACAAAATAAAGGCCATATATGACAAACCCACAGCCAATATCTTCCTCAATGGTGAAAAGCTGAAGTCATTTCCACTAAGATCAGGAACAAGACAAGGTTGCCCACTCTAACCCCTATTATTCAACATAGTTTTGGAAGTTTTAACCACGGCAATCAGAGAAGAAAAAGAAATAAAAGGAATACAAACCGGAAAAGAAGAAGTATAGCTGTCACTGTTTGCAGATGACATGATACTATACATAGAGAATCCTAAAGATGCTACCAGAAAACTACTAGAGCTAATCAATGAATTTGGTAAAGTAGCAGGATACAAAATTAATGCACAGAAATCTCTGGCATTCCTATACACTAATGATAAAAAATCTGAAAGTGAAATTAGAAAACACTCTCATTTACCATTGCAACAAAAAGAATAAAATATCTAGGAATAAACCTACCAAAGGAGACAGAAGACCTGTATGCAGAAAATTATAAGACACTGATGAAAGACATTAAAGATGATACAAATAGATGGAGAGATATACCATGTTCTTGGATTGGAAGAATCAACATTGTGAAAATGACTCTACTACCCAAAGCAATCTACAGATTCAATGCAATCCCTCTCAAACAACCACTGGCATTTTTCACAGAACTAGAACAAAAAATTTCACAATTTGTATGGAAACACAAAAGACCCCGAATAGCCAAAGCAGCCTTGAGAATGAAAAACGGAGCTGGAGGAATCAGGCTCCCTGTCTTCACACTATACTACAAAGCTACAGTAATGAAGACAATATGGTACTGGCAGAAAAAGAGAAATATAGATCAATGGAATAAGATAGAAAGCCCAGAGATAAACCCACACACATATGGTCACCTTATTTTTGATAAAGGAGGCAAAAATATACAGTGGAGAAAAGACAGCCTCTTCAAAAAGTGGTGCTGGGAAAACTGGACAGCTGCATGTAAAAGAATGAAATTAGAACACTCCCTAACACCATACACAAAAATAAACTCAAAATGGATTAAAGACCTAAACGTAAGGCCAGACACTATCAAACTCTTAGAGGAAAACATAAGCAGAACACTCTATGACATAAATCACAGCAAGATCCTTTTTGACCCACCTCCTAGAGAAATGGAAATGAAAACAAAAATAAACAAATGGGACCTAATGAAACTTAAATGCTTTTGCACAGCAAGGAAACCATAAACAAGACCAAAAGACAACCCTCCGAATGGGAGAAAATATTTGCAAATGAAGCAACTGACAAAGGATTGATCTCCAAAATATACAAGCAGCTCATGCAGCTCAATATCAAAAAAAAAAAAAACCCAATCTAAAAATGGGAAGATCTAAATAGACATTTCTCCAAAGAAGATATACAGACTGCCAGCAAACACATGAAAGAATGCTCAACATCACTAATCGTTAGAGAAATGCAAATCAAAACTACAATGAGTTATCATCTCACACCAGTCAGAATGGCCATCATCAAAAAGCTACAAACAATAAATCCTGGAGAGGGTGTGGAGAAAAGGGAACCTCTTGCACTGTTGTTGGGAATGTAAATTGGTACAGTCACTATGGAGAATAGTATGGAGGTTCCTTAAAAAACTGAAAATAGAACTACCATATGACCCAGCAATCCCACTACTGGGCATATACCCTGAGAAAACCATAAGTCAAAAAGAGTCATGTACCACAATGTTCATTGCAGCACTATTTACAATAGCCAGTATATGGAAGCAACCTAAGCGTCCATTGACAGATGAATGGATAAAGAAGATGTGGCACATATATACAATGAAATATTACTCAACCATAAAAAGAAACGAAATTGAGTTATTTGTAGTGAGGTAGATGGACCTAGAGTCTGTCATACAGAGTGAAGTAAGTCAGAAACAGAATAACAAATACCGTATGCTAACACATATATATGGAATTTAAGGAAAAAAGAAAAAGGGTCATGAAGAACCTAGGGGCAAGACGGGAATAAAGACACAGACCTACTAGAGAATGTACTTGGGGATATGAGGAGGGGGAAGGGTAACTTGGAAGAAAGTGAGAGAGTGGCATGGACATATATACACTACCAAACGTAAAATAGATAGCTAGTGGGAAATAGCCGCATAGCACAAGGAGATCAGCTCCGTGCTTTGTAACCACCTAGAGGGGTGGGATAGGGAGGGTCGGTTGGAGGGAGACGCAAGGGGGAAGAGATATGGGAACATATGTATATGTATAACTGAATCAGTTTGTTATAAAGCAGAAACTAACACAGCATTTTAAAGCAATTATACTCCAATAAAGGTGTTAAAAAATAAATAAAATTTTAAAAATACACATGCCTGGTCACTAATCTGAAAATCCAATTCTCAATTTTAAAGTGTAGACTGCTCCCAATACTTCTACCACAATAATCTGTATCTTTAAAAAAAAAAAAACCTAAATACCCATTTATGATAAAATATCTAAATCTCTGTCCCTAGATGTATTAGTTTCCTAGGTTTACTGTAACAATGTACCACACACTGAGCACCTTGGAAAAACAGAAATTCACTGCTTCACAGTTCTGGGAGTCTAGAAGCCTGAGATGAAATTATAGGTAAGGAAGTATCCTTCTGGAGCCTATGAAGGTGAATCTGTTCCATGACCCCCTCCTGACTTCTGTTGGTTAGCTGGCAGTTGTTGGCATTCCTTGGCTTCTGGCAGCACAAATCCAATCTTCACATGGCATTCTCCCTATGTCTCTCTCTCTGTGTCCAAAGTTCTACTTTGTATAAGGACACAGTCATATTGGAATTGGGCCTACCCTAATAACCTCACCTTAATTTGATCATGTGCAAAGACCCTATTTCCAAATAATGTCACATTCACAGGTACTGGAGGAGAGGACTTCATTATCTTTTGTGTGTGTGTGTGTGTGTGAGTGGGGGACACAATTCAACCCATAACACTAGTTCCTTTATTCATTCAGTCAACAAGTATTTATGAATCAAAGTCTATGTGCTAGGAACTGTCCTAGGCAATAAATGTGCCAAAATTATCAAGACAGCTTCAAGATAACTGAATTTTCTATAAGGTGTTGATATGAGGATATATTATAAAAATAATAAACACACTGCATTCCTGGGAAGAAGTAGCTTATTCATTTCATTAATTCATTGATAATTTCTATCATGTACAATATTGTGTTAGGAGTCATATATGGAGAGATAAAGTACACACACACACACACACACACACACACAGAGGGTTGTCTATTACTGTGTGATACATGCTAGAAGACAAGAATATGTATTATGGGAAAACAAAGAAGGTACATGTAACTGAAGCAGAAGGAACCAGGAATTGCTTCCAAGAGGAGAGGATACTTGAAATGTGTCTGGAAAGACATGTTGGGTTAAGGGATGAAGAATTAAGGGTGTTCTATGAATAGAGGCATAGAAAAGAACTTATATTGAATATAAAAGCAAGAAGACAGGAAAAAGCATGAAATATTTGGAGAACTGTGAATGAATCCATTTGTGAATGTGGACATGGGGACTTGGCGGGAGAAGAGGCCCTGAACATGGAGTCTGACCTTCATCCAGGAGGTAATGGAGTCAGAAGAAGGGAGTGATGGGATTGGATATGTGTTTCACGAAGCTCATTTTGAGAAAAGTGTGAATAATGGGATAAAGGAAGGTAAGGCTGGAGGTATGAAGGCTACTGTGATAATCCATAGAAGACAAAAGGAGGACCTGAACTAAATCAGTGGCCACAGGCAGAAAAGATAGGAAGGAAGAGCTTCAGGAGATGTTGAGATCAAATTTACAGTGACTAATTAAACATCTGAGGAAACTTTCAACTGGGGGAGGCATGAGGGAAAAGGATAAACCTATATCACATATGTTATCAGAGAATTTAAATTTTGTTTCCTACTTATGGATGCTTCGTATACTTGCTCTCTGCCTGAAATGTATTTTCTTCCATTAACAAGAAAGAGCTCATCATTAAAGTTCAGTCCAACATCATGTCTAGAAAGTTCCCCAGTGCATCTCTCCCTACGCCATTCTCATATACCTTTTCTGCCCATATTCTTGTGAACTTTGTGTATATATTTCTTGAAACAGTACACTCTTACCCCACACCGTGATTCAATCACTTATAGATACTCAAAAAATGTTGGTGGATGAATTTATATGTTTGATATACTTTCCGCCTGGGCCATATAAGTTTGGCAATTTAGACGGTATCCCATTACAATGAATAAATTAATAAAATCTAAACCCTGTATTACTGGAAGAGTTAAGCTACAGTTATCTGAAAAGCTGGATAATTCTAGCTAAATGTAGCATCGCTCACTCTTGTATTTGACAGAAATTAATTAGTGTTATTACTTAGTTAGTGTTAATCCTGGAAATAATTATAGCAAGACTTTCGCATCCCAGTCCCTTAGTCTTTATACTTCAAGCTGGAATGCAGGAGTAGGAATACTTTAGTACAAATGCAAGTGGACTGGACACACTCTTTCAAAATATAGCAGTAGCAGCCACAGCACCATTCTCCTTTTTAAATATTTTTCCTAGCACACCATCCACAGGACAGTGGCTCCCTGTGTGCCCCCATGTTTCTACTTTAGTTGGACCTTCACTGTGTTTATGAAGTTAGTTGTTGAAGAAACTACAACACTCTCCCAGTGGTTAATGCTGGAAGCACAGCCAACCCAGCTTCTTTAAACTTTGGCTCCGAAGGCATTACAGGAATCTATGAATGAAATGAAAATGTTTTGAAATCCTAGTCTCTTTAATAGCCCAAGCAATCATCAGTAAATTGCAGACTTTACAGGTATAATTTTCAGTAAGGGTCAGGGAAATTCATTCATTAGAATTACGGGAGATAAAAATTTAAACGTCTCTGTAATATTTATAGGAAAACTGTCATCAGTATAAAGCGGCCTTAAATCACATTCATTCATTATTAAGCACTCCTCTACATTTCTGAGTGAAGTTTCTAATGGGATGAAATCTCCTCAGCTGCAATAACATCATGACTGTCTATTTATAGCCAAGTTGTCTTTGGTTATGAAGTGCATTTTTAGGTTGGGTATTAAAGCAGGTTTTCCCTTTGAAGGGAGATATCTAACTTTCAATGACAGTAACCCATTACTTGGTAAATAGGAGAGTTCACTAAAATTGGAAATACCTACTAATTATAATTATGTAACAACTGGCATGCAAGCACAGTACTAAGATTTGTCTGAAGTCCAGTCTTTGAGTTTTATTATGTTTTGTTTCTAAGGGCTATGGTTCCACTTTCTATTTTAAAATGGAAAACAAAACAAAACAAACAAACAGAACCCAGAGAAACCAAAAAGATTTCTACCTGTATGAGGAAATCAGTTTGAATGTGTTTCCTCTTTACCATTAAGCACTCTGAAGGTCAAGTAGACCATTCTCTCTTTATATCATTAAAGATCAATTATCACTCTTGATGTTAATTTCCTTCCCACACACACCTAAGGCTTTGACAATAGTAGCCTCTCATAACTGTCACTAATAAATTGAGTACATGCTGTTTAAATACCCAAATCTGAAGACACACAATGTATCTGTTCATTTCCTATTCATGAATGATATCACCTATGTAATTATTTGCTATTCAATTTGCAAATTGTACCTTTTGCTAAGAAAGCCTCAGGGTTCAACCAAATCATTAATTATGATATGTAAAATATTTAAAGCCAGTGACAGGCTAGTGAAACATAAGAAGAACAACACAGCGGGAGCAGAGCTTAAAAATAGCAATAGGCAGCATTCTTTGCCTGTAATTCTGTCCCAATTACACAGATAATTCAGGCATGAGTAAGGATAATTGAGTCGTTCCTCCACTTTGTTCTAAGTTGTAGATCTGGCCAAATATCAGCATCCATCAGGGCTGATTGGGATCTTCTTTTAAATATGCCCAGAAGCTAACAAACGATAAGTGAAAAGAATAATGAAATGTACCCTCAACAAATGGTAGGAAACATTGAATTTCATACAATAGGTGTTTATTCAAGATATAACTTTCTTTCTTAGACCAATTTAGCAGGATTCTGCTAAAACTTTTATCTCATGGAAGAATTTAAGAGCCAGCAGCCCAATTCAAGAAATTCCAAAATGTGTAACTATAAAAGAAAAGAAAGGTAGATTGACTGGCCAGACTATAATGAAAAAAATGGGAACCAGAGGATCTAAACTATAAACTTTGGAGAAACGAGATCAGTAGAAGTTAGACAAAACCCTCATGAGGCTTTTGGAGGTTGTTGATCAATCTGGATCTCATGATTTTATTCCAAATGATCTGATGACTCAAAACAGGAACCCTACGGACCCTCTACCAAAGAAGGCATCTATACAACAGTCTGGTCAAGTTGCCTCAAAATCAGGCCCATGATGGGTGAGCTGAGGAGGAAAGACTGCAAGTCAAGGAAGATGCAAATAAAATCCCTTTTTTGCATGTAACCTTTTCTGAAAAATAAAATGCGTGGGTAATAAGACCACTTGCCTGTGGTAACTTTTCACCCTTTACACTCGAATGGTGCCTAAAACTAAGTTAACAGGAGTTCTTATAAAACCAACAAAAATGATGTTAAAGTGAGAATTTTTGAAAGGGGATAAACCTTTAATAGGCATTGAGCCTATACTGGGCCTAAGCCTGAAAATCTTATATAATCATCGCAAAAACCCTGTGAGGTGGGTCTTATACACGAGGAGCTAGTCAGAGCACTGAGAAGATTTAAATCACAGGATTCCAGAGCCCTCTATGCTTAAAGTAATGGCTTTTATAAAAATTAGTTCTCTTTTTCTATCTAACATCTGACACCAGATTTTTATTGGCAGTTATTCCCCTGGCAAGGGATAACTCAAACATACTATATCAGTAATTAAATCTCAGAACTCAGTATGTCAATGTTCACTGCATTTAACTTTGGTTTTCTACCACAGTCTGCCATCTCCCCATGAGTGTAACCAGGCACACAGGCACTCAGGCCTCCACGCCCACCTTGATTATCCCCCTCTGTGCATGCAGCTGTCAGCACCCCTCACTCATCTTAGCATCCTAGTACACCATCCTAATACTGAGACGCTTTTGTTGGTTTATCATAATTCAGGCCTACAATGTTGTCAGCCTTTTAAAAAGCTCTTTCTCTAGAATGAATCGTCTTCCCTTTTCTTAAGAGATTCTTTATACTCATTGTTCAAGGATCAGCTATCAACTTTTCATAGAGGTTAGTCTCTCACACACTCTGAGGGTTTTGCTGGAGGGTTAGTGGATGAAAGGTGGGGTGCGCATGGGATGGGCCCTGAGGTCCCGTGTTATATAAGAGAGAACCAAGAATCCATGCAGACTGGGGTCTCTGTACCATAACTTTATTCATGCTTCGCCCACAGCAAAGGTTTATAAATTTAAGTAAAATATAAAGTTCCAGGATTATATCTCTATACCAATGTGAAACTACAGACCATTTAATATGCTATCTTCCTCCCATGTCTTACTCTCCATTTGGAATTAGTCCCTCACCTGAAAATTTCCCTATATAAATGTTTCTATGTTAGTGCATTCTGCAGCTTTTTTTTTTGGCATTTGAAAATCAAATCATAGCACACTGTAAGTCTGGGAACCATGTGTTTTAGAGAACAAACACTTCTAACTCAGGGTACATCAAGTCACAGCTACAGCTGACCCACAGTACATAATTGTCAAATGTGTTTGACAAAACCCATTATTATTCACTATGTAATGTGTGAGCAGTAAATCCTAAAAATGTTTTGAGCCACTTGTTTTTTAACTTAATGCTGGGAAAGTTTAGATGGAAATGAACTATTCACTACAGAGATCTTGTGTACTCCAGCCAAGTGTAACTGGGGCCTTTCATTCTTTTCTCATGGTCGTGCTGCTGGTCAAGCTGATTCAGAGTTGGATATCTCTCAGCTCTCTTGGTAGCACTGAAAGAGGTATTTAGTCTCCAGTTACAGAGCTTGGCTCCACCACTGGCAACAGAGATCATTCTACAGAAGGTGCTACCTCTTCCACCTACCAGCTCTTTTAAGTCCCCATCAGGGCTGGCACATTTCACTCTGGCTCTGAAAGTATGTTTAAAGTCTTTAAGTGAGAATCTTTGCAGGTTTCATAGGATGGATCTTAGCTTCCTTGCTATACAATGGCTTCCTTGGTGAAGACACAGTCAGAGAACACAGGCAGCAGTGCCTCACAAGAGATACAAAAGGGTTTGGTGACAACTGGAGCCAATCACGTGATAGGCAAACCAGAAAGAGAACTGAGCCTGACACTCAGGCTAGAAGCAAAAGCTTCTGAATAGGCCTGGGAAGGGTGGCAGAGGGTTTATGGCGAACTGTACAGTGACTGGAAATAAGTAAGACAGGTGCACTTGATGGTATGTGCATCAAAAGGCCAATGACTTGGTGTGCCTGAAGAAGTATCAAGAAAGAGCATCTATTTGGAAATATTGCTTGGAAACTGTTTTCATCTACCATGAGTATGAGAAAGTGCCTGAAAAGCTGGCACTGACTGAAAACTTTTCAAAGAGTTTTGCCAGTTTGGCCAAAATCAATTAGAATTAACAATTTCTCTCAAGGTAAAGCCAAATTGACAAGGGAAATGTAGGAGAATCTAGGCAGAACAAGAATTAATGTATTGAAAACTTTCTCTGCACATGTACACACACACATGTACACACACATAAATATTTATGAGACTTGAGAACTAAAAAGCCAAGTGATATTTTTTAAATAAATATTTTAGGCAAAGAAATAGTCTGTATTCTGATTCAGCTTTTACATCTTTTGAAAACCATCCTATACTTTTCACCACATGATATCAAAATTTCTGCCACTCTTCTAAAAGACACCTGTAGCACTGTCCTGTTGATTATAATATTTTTATTCTCCATTTAGACCATTTTTATTTTTCAAAAGAAGTGTTTATGAAGTCTATTATATAAAGATATCCTCCCTAAATACTGTATCTATGTTTATTCTCCAAAAATAAAAGATATATTTGAGGAATTTTTTACACTTACAAATTCACATCTCCAAATAAAACTGTAGCATATTGAGTCTTCCTTATTACTCTCACTTCAGGTTTATTAGAAAAGCAAAACTACATCAGACAAATGTCTGCAACTATAACATTTACCATTGTGAAAAGTCGTGTTGACCCTTAATTATTTTCTTCTAGCCTGCTCTTTTCTAGTATATGTCCAAAGAAAATCCTCAAAGCCCTCAAGTAAACTCTTGAGATGGACGTCACAAAGAACCAGCATTCCCTTTCACAACCCATTCTTTCACATCCAATGAGATAATTTCAATTTTATAATATTGTAATTTCATACTATAGACCTCGTGTGATTTCACCAGTGTTCTGGTTTCTACCTAGGCAAAGTACAGAAATATATTGAAATCAGAGAAAAAGTAAATAAATAATAAATGTGAAGATAGCTACCCCAAGAGTCATGAGGATTAAATAGGATTACCTATGAAAACACCTTCCACGATGTTAAGTACATTGAAGGTGTTCCGTAATTTCCCTCCCCATTATTTGCTTTTAACAATGCTCTCTATATGTTTATTACCAGAGGCAGCATACTCTAGTGACTAAGAATATTCACTTTGAAATCAGAGAAATCATATCAAACCTTGATTCTGCCAGGGGACATTGGACAAGCACTTAATCTCTTTGAGGCTAACCTTTATTTTTCTTGTCTATGAAACGGGATAATGCTTACTGCCCAGAGTTTTAGTGATTATTGAATGGAATAACACACTTAAAGTCCCTAACCCAGGCACTTGCCCATGGTAGATGCTCAATAAATTGTACCTATTATTTTTATCTCCATTTTTACCCCTAATGCCCCTGAGATCATTATCTGCATTTTATACCTAAGGAAACTAAGGGGAAAGAAGTTAAGGGACTCCCCAGTTGCTAGAAAGAGGATGAGGAAGACAAGAACAAGCATCTTTTGACCTCTAGCTAAGCCACCTCTTTCCCAAAGGAGGGATGCAATCATGGTGGTCAAGATACGTAGACATCATCTGGACCACATTCTCTATTCCTGGAAAAACCAAGGGACTCCAGGACAGTAAAAAAAAAGAGCCTGAACTGCATTTAACACATTAAGTTCAATAAGTGAAAGCCCACTACTCATTTAATGAATGGATTTCAGCAAGGTACATATTGAAGGGGAAAATTCACTATAACTTTTAGTCCACTGTGTATTTAGACTTGAGGAAGAGCCATGTTGACTCCTTTAAACAAACTTTACAGTCAGCTGATGGAATATCCTCCTCAATGTCATTCAGGTTGATTGCTTGACATTATGGTGCTGAATATTTAGATTTTCTATAATTTTTCTCTTGGTGTGCTTTTTTCAGAGTTTCTTATTTAGTTCTCACCCCAACTAATGTGGATATGAGAAGCTGTATCTGAATTATTTCCAGTACAGCCTAAAAGTGGACAAGCAAATGCCATTCCTTAGGCTTCTACTATGAGCTGATCCCATGCTTGGCTTAATAATAATCACATCCATTTTAATGAAGTAGCACATGTGAAACACTGATTTTCACATCATTTCAAATTTGGTATTAGCTGTGAGTTCACTGAGTAGGCAGGTAGTAAATTTCCCCAATGAAGATGTCAAATAACAAATTATATAATGGCAAGATCCAAGTATCTATTGATTCAACAAAACTACCCAAGCATATCTACACATCATTCTTTAACACAACCTTATCCCTTTTTATCACAAGCTCGTAAATTACCTTAGCATGCACCAGGGTCAAGTAAATCACTTTTCTAACGGTTGGTTTCAAAAAACTATCAAGAACACAGACTGAAGTTAAGATATATGTATCCATTCCTACTAAGTTACACCACAAGTATTTAACTCCCAAGAGTAGATTTAATCAAGCATGCTTGGCTATTTTTAATCCCAGACTGATAATTATTTTAAATTGTGTTCATTTCATGCTACCAATAGATTTTTTTTCTGTCTTTCCAAAGCAGTGATCACCCTGGACTAGCTCTGCCACAACTTACCTGGACGACATTGGGAAAGTCCTATCATTGCTCGAAATGATATCATAGATGATATCTACGATATCATATCAATGATACCTATCATTGAGGAAACCTCAGTTTCGTCATCTCTAAAAGGAAGACATTAAACAAGATGACCTTTAAAGACATTTTCCAGCTCTAATGCTCTTGGATTTTGCCTCTATTGAGGAAGCCAAGAATAAAATATGGAGGTTACTGGGAACTCTAAATCTACTTTTGGCTCCCTATATCCCCTTAAGGTCTAAGTACAGTTTCTCCAAGGCTTTATAGACATGCTTCATAGGCTCGTTGAATCAAAAAAATTCTCTTATGTGTAATATGATATAGAACACATAAACAAAGCAGTGCTTTGAGTAGTACTGATGAGAAGGATAGGTTTGGGGGTCAGATAATCTGAGATCAGAGTCCAGGCTCTGTCTTTCAGTTGGTCTATGATCTTGGGTGAGTCAATATCTCTAAACATCAATTTCCTTATATGGGGCTAAAAATATTATTTACTTTATGGTTTAAGTCTTAAATGAGAAATTGGGCATAGAGTTCTTAATATGGTTCCTGGAACAAGAACCTAATTCAGAATTTTCTTCATTTAAAAAAAAAAATTTAATACCTTTTCTTGTTAAAAAGAGGATTTTTTTCCAAGTCTTTTTCAATCAAACTAGTGAACACATTCCTTTCCAATTGGAAGCCCCCACAATGTATCCCCAAAAGTAAAGTGTTCTGGTTTCTCCCATGTTACGCTTTTACGCGGAGGCTTGTAATACAGAAGATGTTGGGGGAGGACTCGGCTTCAGAAATGGTTCTAAACATGGTAGAGAACTGTCCCATAGACCCTTGAATTTAGGGTAGAACAAGAAGTTATTTGAGCTAATTATGGCTTGGAAAACCTTCCCCCATTTTACAAAGACTTAACATACATCCAGCAGATGTTTATTGAGCTCTTACTCTGTGACAGCAATCCTGGGTCCTGCCCTCATAAAACATATATTCTAGTAAGTAATTCAGAGAATTCAGAGGAGTACGATGCATGTACCAAGGTGAAGTTCACTGTAATAGGAAAGCGCATGGAAGGGACACCCATTCCCAACTCCATGGATCAGGTAAAGGCTCATGGGGACCTAAAGAATGCATAGGAGTAGTCAAGGAAGTAGAGAAGGATTGTTCCTGGGAGGAGAATTAATGTATCCCCTACTTTTACTGTCCCATATTCCCCTTTTTGAAAGAACTAAACTCAAAAAATTTCATTTGATTATCTAAACAAATGATTGTCCATTCATGTATCTAACATATATTTTATCAAGAATGTCCTACATTCCAGACTCTGTACTCAGTGAACAGAGCAAAACAGTAGTGAATAAAGTAACAAATGTCTTGTTCTCTTCAAGCCTAATTTCTAAAGCAGGAGTCAGACAAAGCCTAGGGACTAGACCAGATAGAGTCTAGAAGACAGAGACATATGTTAATTGAATAATAAACAAATTATAATATAAGTTAAAAAAAAACTACATGGGAGATAGGCACTTAGGACAATGACTGCACACGGTAGGGTAGAAATGACAAAGTGAGAAGATTCACAGAAGACATTGCTAAGGAAGGTAAAAATTAACTTTGCCTATTTTGTCAGAATTATGGGATCACAAAGACACAGAATACAGGGACCAAATCTCTGAATCAAATGGCTCTCTCTCTCCCTCTCTCTCTCTTTCTCTGAAGATATAACTATATATATGTTATAGACTGAAATGTGTCCCCTCGAAATTCATATGTTGAATTGTATTGTGATTGTATTTGGAGATAGAGCTTTTCAGAAGATAGTAAATAAGTTAAATGAGGTTGTAAGGGTGTAACCTTAATTCAATAGAACTGGTGTCCTTATAAAAAGAGGAAAAGACACAAGAGCTTGTTCTCTCTCTCTCTTTCTTTCTCTCTCTCTGTGCACATACAGAGGAAAGGCCCTGTAAGGATGCAGTGAGAAGGTGATTGTCTGCAAGACAGGAAGAGAGACCTAACCAGAAACCAACCTTGATGGTACCTGGATCTTGGACTCCAGCCTCCAGAACTGTGAGAAGATCAATTTCGATTATTTTAACCACCCAGTGTGTGTATTTTGTTATGGTAGCCCCAGCTGACTAAAACACTGTGTATGTATCTATCTGGATATATAATTTGTCTCCTATTCCGCATGCCTTTGCTTGACTTCTCCTGTTGGCTGCTTTAATGGGCTGGTCTGCTTTGGGTCGACTGATGACCTGCTCTTCCATTAATGTGAGTAACAATCCGTTCCCAGCCCAGACTGTGGCCAAAGCAGCCACCAGCAGCTGCAGGAAGTTGTCTTCAAATTGAAGTCATCTGAGCCTCTGTTTACTTACTACCTGAGGGTGCATAAAGGGAAAAGCGGAAAAATGAAAATAGACGAGGAAGAACACCATGTCCTGTGCCCAGGTCAAAGTGTGGACACCAAAGGATTGTTAGCAGAATTATTTTCTGAAGTCAGCACGTTCTCTCTACTAAGGCAAGAGAAAGGTAGGAGAAAACCTTCATCTTTATATACCTCCAGAGGGATGAAGTAAAATAGCTTTCTTCAAACCAAAAATACTCTTGCAAAGTTTAAAAATAAAACCTTCACTTCCTGCCGAAGACAATAATAATAAAATGGTTGTGTTCATTAGATCCTTTCTATGTGCCAGGCACTGTGCTGTGTACATTAACAGAGGTTATCTCATTTAAAACAACAACAACAAAAAAACAGCTAATATTTATAACACTTAAAATGTTTCCAGAACTGTTCTAAACACTTCTCACGTATGATCGCATTTCATTACATACCTACAAGGTAGGAGGACAAGTCCCATTTCATAAGGGTACTGAGGTTTATGGAGAGCACAAGTAATTTGTCCAAAGTGCGACAGCTGGCAACCTGCAGAACGAGCATCCCGTCCCAGGGAGCCTCTCCAATCCATGGCCTCCATGACTCAGCAGAAAGTGGGAAAGGTAAAGAGAAACTCAGAACATGGTTGCACCACTCCTTGTTAGGAGGCTAGATCCAGAAATAACTACCAAGAACACCTCATTGAAACCTCTCATTCTACAAGAGAACAAACGAAGGGCCAAAGTTGGGAAAGTGACAAAGCTAGAAATGGCCCCCAAGTTTCCTGATGGGTTTACCTGTCCATGTGAAGCACACAGCTCCTTGCAAGACAGAACCTGACTGGACTCACAGTATACAGCAGGAAAGGCGGCGTTGCTCAGTGAGATCAGAGGCCTGAGGAAGTGCCATCAGTTTCTCTTCTCTTTCTATCTCACATAAAATAGCATCCCTAGCCATATTATCTAGGACCTGAATACTGCCACATGATCCAATCAGTGGGAAGCATTGAAAGGACTTTATTTTTTGAAAGAATCTGTGTTGTCTATTAACATGAAAAGATGGGTTATTGTGAGCTCATATCCACAAAATACTTGTGAGCTTGGAGGGACAGGAAATTAAAGACAAGCCTGTTTTTACTATTTGAAAGCAGATGCCCTTATATCATTCCCTCCTTTTCAACTCTTTGAGTTTCTTGGGTACAGAGGTGTTAGCAAGTTTTGCTATCTGTTCTGATGTTATGGGGCCCAGAGTTAGTGTTGCTCAAGTGAAATTCTAGGGAGAATAGCCAGGAGAACATTTCACTTTATTTGTTTGTTTGTTTTGGTGTTTCTTTACAAGCCCGAGGCCTGGGGATATAAACAAGAGGAACACCCATTCATTGTTGCTCCCAGCCCTGGCTTTCTAACTTGCCAGTGACTCAGCACCACCCCCCTTTAATAGACTAAGCCAGAATACACTGGGGCTTACAGATGGTCCTAAGACTCGCCTCCCTGAAGCAGCTTTCCTGCCCTGGTTCAGGGAGGTTCTGGGTACTGCATAAATGCACCAGTATCACTAGGAATTTGCCACTTTCAATCATAAAAGCCATAAAATATTTCTTCTCTGCATTGATTCCACAGACAGATTCAAAAGTACATTTAGAAACAGACATGTAGCTTTTTTCTGCCTTTAATAGCTCCCCCAAACTGGGGGCCAAATATAAGATTTCCTTTCACACTTGGCCAGATATAAAATGACATAAACAGCCGAAAATACTTTGGAGAATTACATGAGTCCCTTGAGGATGGATGTCAGAGTTTGCCACTAATTGTGTCAAATTTTCTATTGCTTTGCAAGAAGAGCATTTTCAAAATAATGAACATTTGTATTGAGGGTTAGCTGGAAGAACGTTTATTGTTGTTGATGATGATTGTTTTTTTTGTACTTTTAATAAGCAGAAGGTTGTGTACATCCAGTCTGTTAAAGAGACCCTTTCTGACCTCAGTATATCTTTCAAAGCAGACACATCAACCCCTTTCAAAAATATCCTTGTTTACTTTTCTCGGTAATCCACTCAACACTAGCCATGCTCTGGAAACATGTTTTTGAAAAAAATAAACTAACAGGAATGAGTCAAATTGATAAAAGCCTACAAAATATAATTTCAGAAGGCAGAACAGAAGTTTGAAACTATATCCTCAAAGGCTGTAAAACAGTAAAGAGAAAACCCTCTTTGCACAACAAAACAAATTAATTTACATACTTAAAGGATATGTTAGGCTCAGAATATAGATAATCTCTGCTCTCCATTGCCTAGGGACAAACTATATGAAATGTAGAAGCTCTCTGGTGAGTTTAATACTTTTTAACATCTTATTTGCACCAAAGAAGTTTTGAACACTCCCCAAATCCTGAACATTTGGTGGAATTTGGTGTGCTCACAGCTGTGGTTGAGTTCTTGTTTTGCCAAGTAATGCCGTGCAATTCCATATGTTGTATATGTCAAAATTGAAGATAATTTTTCTTTTGATTGAATAAACAAACAAACCCTTCTTCTTAAGGAGGGAGTTTTACAGAATTGGGCAGACTGAAGCTTTGTGTGTGTTGAGAAGTATTAATAATCTGATAAAAACACACCTGTGGATTCTGAGTTGCAGCACACAGCACGCAGATGTATGAAGCACCACCACCCAGGGTATGTTTTATCGGCTTAGAAAGAGCAAAGTAGATGCTGACGAACCCTGTGTATGGAGGCTGAGAATGGATTTCATCTCAAGAAATCAAGATCCTTCAGATTGTGGAAGTAAATGAAATTTCAAATGTGCAGGTAGACATTACAATGAATATCAGACTATCCCATGACCTCTTCGTGTGAGCCCATGGAAAATAGTGTGGAGAAAAAGAAATCTAAGTTTGGTTTTCTAAGGGCTCATCCTAGCTCTGCCCCACCAGCTGTGTCTTTGTGCAAGTTTCTTACCTTCCTCAACTAACTACAGATAATCATAGTACCTATACTCTGAGATGAGAGGAAGGTTAAAGGATACTTTTATTTAAAAATGTTCATCATGGGGATTGGTTCAAGATGGCAGAATAGAAGGACATTCTCTCACTCCCTCTAACGAGAACACCAGACTCACAACTAACTGCTGAACAATCATTGACAGGAAGACACTGGAACTCACCAAAAAAGATACCCCATATCCAAAGACAAAGGAGAAGCCACAATGAGATGGTAAGAGAGGCGCAATCACAATAAAATCAAATCCCATAACTGCTGGGTGGGTGACTCACAAACTGGAGAACACTTATACCACAGAAGTCCACCCACTGGAGTGAAGGTTCTGAGCCCCACATCAGGCTTCCAAACTTGGGGGTCTGGCAACAGGAGGAGGAATTCCTAGAGAATCAGACATTGTGGGCTAGTGGGATTTGATTGCAGGACTTTGACAGGACTGAGGAATACAGAGGCTCCACACTTGGAGGGAACACACAAAGTACTGTGCATATTGGGACCCAGGGGAAGGAGCAGTGACCCCATAGAGACTGAACCATACCTACCTGCTAGTGTTGGAGGGTCTTCTGCAGAGTTGGGGGGTGGTTCTCTCTCACCATGAGGACAAGGACACTGACAGCAGAAGTTCTGGGAAGTATTCCTTGGCATGAGCCCTCCCAGAGTCTGCCATTAGCCCCACCAAAGAGCCCAGGTAGGCTCCAGTGTTGGGTCACCTTAGGCCAAACAAATAACAGGGAGGGGACCCAGCCACACCCATCAGTAGACAAGCGGATTAAAGTTTTACTGAGCTCTACCCACCAGAGCAACAACCAGCTCTACCCACCACCAGTCCCTCCCATCAGGAAACATCCACAAGCCTCTTAGATAGACTCATCCACCAGAGGGCAGACAGCAGAAGCAAGAACTACAGTCCTGCAGCCTGCGGAACAAAAACCACATTCACAGAAAGATAGACAAGATGAAAAGGCAAAGGGCTATGTACCAGATGAAGGAACAAGATAAAACCCCAGAAAAATAACTAAATGAAGTAGAGATAGGCAACCTTCCAGAAAAAGAATTCAGAATAATGATAGTGAAGATGATTCAGGACCTCAGGGGGAAAAAAATGGAGGCAAAGATCGAGAAGATGCAAGAAATGTTGAACAAAGATCTAGAAGAATTAAAGAATAAACAAACAGAGATTAACAATACAATAACTGAAATGAAAACTACACTAGAAGGAATCAATAGCAGAATAACGGAGGCAGAAGAACGGATAAGTGACCTGGAAGACAGAATGGTGGAATTCACTGATGTGGAACAGAATAAAGAGAAAAGAATGAAAAGAAATGAAGACAGCCTAAGAAAACTCCGGGACAACATTGAACGCAACAACATTCGCATTATAGGGGTCCCAGAAGGAGAAGAGAGACAGAAAGGACCTGAGAAAATATTTGAAGAGATTATACTCAAAAACTTCCCTAACATGGGATAGGAAATATCCACCCAAGTCCAGGAAGCCTAGAGAGTCCCATACAGGATAAACCCAAGGAGAAACATGCCAAGATGCATATTAATCAAATTAAGAACACAGAAAAATTATTGAAAGCAGCAAGGGAAGAATGACAAATAACATACATGGGAACTCCCATAAAGTTAACAGCTGATGTCTCATCAGAAACTCTACAAGCCAGAAGGGAGTGGCATGATATAGTTAAAGTGATGAAAGGGAAGAACCTATAACCAAGATTACTCTACCCAGAAAGGATCTCATTCAGATTCGATGGAGAAATGAAAAGTTTTACAGACAAGCAAAAGCTAAGAGAATTCAGCACCAAGAAACCAGCTCTACAACAAATGCTAAAGGAACTTCTCTAAGTGGGAAACACAGGAGAAGAAAAGGACCTACAAAAACAAACCAAAAACAATTAAGAAAAAGGTAACAGGAACGTACATATTGATAATTACCTTAAATGTAAATGGATTAAATGCTCCAACCAAAAGACACAGCCTGGCTGAATGGATACAAAAACAAGACCCGTGTATATATGCTGTCTACAAGAGACCCACTTCAGAACTAGGGACACATACAGACTGAAAGCGAGGGGATGGGAAAAGATATTCCACATAAATGGAAATCAAAAGAAAGCTGGAGTAGTAATACTCATATCAGATAAAATAGACTTTAAAATAAAGAATATTACAAGAGACAAGGAAGGACACTACATAATGATCAAGGGATCAATCCAAGAAGAAGACATAAAAATTATAAATATATATGCACCCAACATAGAAGCACCTCAATACATAAGGCAACTGCTAACAGCTCTAAAAGAGGAAATCGACAGTAACACAATAATAGTGGGGGACTTTAACACCTCAGTTACACCAAAGGACAGATCATCAAAACAGAAAATTAATGAGGAAACAAAAGCTTTATATGACACAGTAGACCAGATAGATTTAATTGATATCTATAGGACATTCCATCCAAAAAGAGCAGATTACCTTTTCTTCTCAACTGCACACAGAACATTCTCCAGGACAGATCACATCTTGGGTCAAAAATCAAGCCTCAGTAAATTTAAGAAAATTGAAAGCATACCAAGCATCTTTTCTGATGACAATGCTGTGAGATTAGAAATCAATTACAGGGAAAAAACATAAAAAACACAGACACATGGAGGCTAAACAATATGTTACTAAATAACCAAGAGGTCACTGAAGAAATCAAAGAGGAAATCAAAAAATACCTAGATGCAAATGAAAATGAAAACACGAAGATCCAAAACCTATGGGATACAGCAAAAGCAGTTCTAAGAGGGAAGTTTATAGCTATACAAGCCTACCTCAAGAAACAAGAAAAATCTCAAGGAAACAATCTAACCTTACACCTAACAGAACTAGAGAAAGAAGAAAAAACAAAACCCAAAGTTGGCAGAAGGAGAGAAATCATAAAGATCAGAGCAGAAATAAATGAAATAGAACAAAGAAAACAATAGCAAAGATCAATAAAACTAAAAGCTGGTTCTTTGAGAAGATAAACAAAATTGATAAACCATTAGCCAGACTCATCAAGAAAAAGAGGGAGAGGACTCAAATCAATAAAATTAGAAATGAAAAAGGAGAAGTTACAGCAGACACCACAGAAATACAAAGCATCCTAAGAGAGCACTACAAGCAACTCTATGCCAATAAAATGGACAACCTGGAAGAAATGGACAAATTCTTAGAAAAACACAACCTTCCAAGACAGAACCATGAAGAAATAGAAAATAAGAACAGACCAATTACAAGTAATGAAATTGAAACTGTGATTAAAAATCTCCCAAGAAACAAAAGTCCAGGACCAGATGGCTTCCTGGGTGAATTCTATCAAACATTTAGAGAAAAGCTAACAATCACCCTTCTCAAACTCTTCCAAAAAACTTCAGAGGAAGGAATACTCCCAAACTCATCCTATGAGACCACCATCACCCTGATACCAAAAACAGACAAAGATACTACAAAAAAAGAAAATTAAAGACCAATATCACTGATGAATATAGATGCAAAAATCCTCAACAAAATACTAGCAAACAGAATCCAACAACACATTAAAAGGATCATACACCATGATAAAGTAGGATTTATCCCAGGGATGCAAAGATTCTTCAATATACGCAAATCAATCAATGTGATACAACATAGTAACAAATTGAAGAATGAAAACCATATAATCATCTCAATAGATGCAGAAAAAGCTTTTGACAAAATTCAACGCCGATTTATGATAAAAACTCTCCAGAAAGTGGTCATAGAGGGAACCTACCTCAACATAATAAAGCCCATATATGACAAATCCACAGCAAACATCATTCTCAATGGTGAAAAATTGAAAGCATTTCCTCTAAGATCAGGAACAAGACAAGGATGTCCACTCTCACCACTATTATTCAACATAGTTTTGGAAGTCCTAGCCATGGCAATCAGGGAAGAAAAAGAAATAAAAGGAATACAAATTGGAAAAGAAGAAGTAAAACTGTCATTATTTGCAGATGACATGATACTATACATAGAGAATCCTAAAGATGCCACCAGAAAACTACTAGAGCTAATCAATGAATTTGGTAAAGTTGCAGGATACAAAGTTAATGCACAGAAATCTTTTGTATTCCTATATACTAATAATGAAAAATCTTAAAGATTTAAAGATTTCTTTAAACACTCCCATTTACCATTGCAACAAAAAGAATAAAATAACTAGGAATAAATCTACCAAGGGAGACTAAAGACCTGTATGCAGAAAACTATAGGACACTGATGAAAGAAGTTAAAGATGATACCAACAGAAGGAGAGATATACCATGTTCTTGGATTGGAAGAATCAATATTGTGAAAATGACTATACTACCCAAACCAATCTACAGATTCAATGCAATCCCCATCAAATTACCAATGGCATTTTTTTATGGAACTAGAACAAAAAATTTTAAATTTGTTTGGAGACACAAAAGACCCCGAATAGCCAAAGCAGTCTTAAGGGAAAGGAAGGGAGCTGGAGGAATCAGACTCCCTGACTTCAGACTATACTACAAAGCTACAGTAATCAAGACAATATGGTACTGGCACAAAAACAGAAATATAGATCAATGGAACAGGATAGAAAGCCCAGAGATAAACCCACACACATATGGTCACCTTATCTTTTTTTTTCTGCGGTACGTGGGCCTCTCACTGTTGTGGCCTCTACTGTTGCAGAGCACAGGCTGCGGATGCACAGGCTCAGTGTCCATGGCTTATGGGCCTACCCGCTCTGCGGCATGTGGGATCTTCCCGGACCGGGGCACAAACCCATGTCCCCTGCATTGGCAGGCGGACTCTCAACCACTGTGCCACCAGGGAAGCCCTCACCTTATCTTTGATAAAGGAGGCAAGAATATACAGTGGAGAAAAGACAGCCTCTTCAAAAAGTGGTGCTTGGAAAACTGGACAGCTACATGTAAAAGTATGAAATTAGAATACTCCCTAACACCATGCACAAAAATAAACTCAAAATGGATTAAAGACCTAAATGTAAGGCCAGACACCATCAAACTCTTAGAGGAAAACATAGGCAGAACACTCTATGACATAAATCACAGCAACATCCTTTTTGACCCACCTCTTAGAGAAATGGAAATAAAAACAAAAATAAACAAACGGGACTTAATGAGACTTAAAAGCTTTTGACATAAATCACTCTATGACATAAATCACAGCAACATCCTTTTTGACCCACCTCTTAGAGAAATGGAAATAAAAACAAAAATAAACAAACGGGACTTAATGAGACTTAAAAGCTTTTGCACAGCAAAGGAAACCATAAACAAGACCAAAAGACAACCCTCAGAATGGGAGAAAATATTTGCAAATGAAGCAACTGACAAAGGATTAAGCTCCAAAATTTACAAGCAACATATGCAGCTCAATATCAAAAAAACAAACAACCCAATCCAAACATGGGCAGAAGACCTAAATAGACATTTCTCCAAAGAAGATATACAGATTGCCAACAAACACATGAAAGGATGCTCAACATCACTAATCATTAGAGAAATGCAAATCAAAACTACAATGAGATATCATCTCACACCGGTCAGAATGGCCATCATCAAAAAAATCTACAAACAGTAAATGCTGGAGAGGGTGTGGAGAAAAGGGAACCCTCTTGCACTGTTGCTGGGAATGTAAATTGATACAGCCACTATGGAGAACAGTGTGGAGGTTCCTTAAAAAACTAAAAATAGAAGTACCATATGATCCAGCAATCGCACTACTGGGCATATAACCTGAGAAAACCATAATTCAAAAGGAGTCATGTACCACAATGTTCATTGCAGCACTATTTACAATAGCCAGGACATGGAAGCAACCTAAGTGTCCATCAATAGATGAATGGATAGAGAAGATGTGGCACATGTGTACAATGGAATATTACTCAGCCATAAAAATGAATGAAACTGAGTTATTTGTAGTGAGGTGGATGGACCTAGAGACTGTCACACAGAGTGAAGTAAGTCAGAAAGAGAAAAACAAATACCATATGTCAACACATATATATGGAATCTAATAAAAGAAAAAAAAAAAGATGTGAAGAACTTAGAGGCAAGATGGGAATAAAGACACAGACCTACTAGAGAATGGACTTGAGGAAACAGGGAGGGGGAAAGGTAAGCTGGAAGAAAGTAAGAGAGTCGCATGGATATATATACACTACCAAACGTAAAATAGATAGCTAGTGGGAAGCAGCCGCATAGCACAGGGAGATCAGCTTGGTGCTTTGTGACCACCTAGAGGGATAGGATAGGGAGGGTGGGAGGGAGGGAGATGCAAAAGGGAAGAGATATGGGGACATATGTATATGTATAACTGATTCACTTTGTTGTAAAGCAGAAACTAACACACCATTGTAAAGCAATTATACTCCAATAAGGATGTTAAAAATAAATAAATAAATAAAAATAAAAAAGCAAACAACCTAATCCAAAAGTGGGCAGAAGACCTAAATAGACCTTTCTGCAAAGAAGACATACAGATGGCCAAGAGGCACATGAAAAGCTCCTCAACATCACTACTTGTTAGAGAAATGCAAATCAAAACTACAATGAGGTATCACCTCACACCAGTTAGAATGGGCATCATCAGAAAATCTACGAGCAACAAATGCTGGAGAGGGTGTGGAGAAAAGGGAACCCTCTTGCACTGTTGGTGGGAATGTAAAATGATACAGCCACTATGGAGAACAGTATGGAGGTTCCTTATAAAACAAAAAATAGAATTACCATATGACCTAGCAATCCCACTACTGGACATATACCCAGAGAAAACGATAATTCAAAAGACACATGCGGAGCTTCCCTGGTGGCACAGTGGTTGAGAGTCTGCCTGCCGATGCAGGGGACACGGGTTTGTGCCCCAGTCCGGGAAGATCCCACATGCCACGGAGCGGCTGGGCCCGTGAGCCATGGCTGCTGAGCCTGCACGTCTGGAGCCTGTGCTCCACAATGGGAGAGGCCACAGCAGTAAAAGGCCCGCATACCGCAAAAAAAAAAAAAAAAAAAAAAGACACATGCATCCCAATGTTCATTGCAGCACTATTTACAATAGCCAGGTCATGGAAGCAACCTAAGTGTCCATCGGCAGATGAATGGATAAAGAAGATGTGGTACATATATACAATGGAATATTACTCAGCCATAAAAAGAAACGAAATTGGGTCATTTGAAGAGACATGGATGGATCTAGAGTCTGTCATACAGAGTGAAGTACGTCAGAAAGAGAAAAACAAATACCATATATTAACTCATATATGTGGAACCTAGAAAAATGGTACAGATGAACTGGTTTGCAGGGCAGAAATAGAGAAACAGATTTAGAGAACAAACGTATGGACACCGAGGGCAGAAAGCAGAGGGGGGTGGGAGCGGTGGTGTGATGAATTGGGCGAGTGGGATTGACATGTACACACTGATGTGTATAAAACTGATAACTAATGAGGACCTGCTGTATAAAAAAATAAATAAAATTCAAAAAAACCATAAAACCTCTTGAATGAAAAAAACAATATATAAAAATGTTCATCACAATATTTATATTATGAAATATTGAAAACTCTAAGAAGTCCAGTGACATGGGATCTATCTAATACACTATCCATGCTGTATTATATTATAATTCAATCAGTGTTTTCACCTTATAGATCACAGTATAATTTGCAACCATATATTCATAAACTTATACATTTAATAAAAATTACAAGGAAACACACCAAGATGTTGGGTTTGTGTCTGGGTAATGAAATTTTGAGGGAGTTTGATTTTTCTTTTTATTTCTCACATCCTCTATAATGATCTTATAATATTTTTTAAAATCAGAAAAAATTACCTTATAAAATGAATAAATTAATTTTGCTTGCCAGAGACAAAATGTGAAATTTGCAGAAATAGCCCCTGAGCATTGTAGGGACTACCATACTATGCAGGTTAAAAGACAGACCTTATACCTGAATCTTTGCTCTACTGCTTACTGCGTTACCTTAGGCAACTATGCAACTCTGTAAACTCCTGTCCCTGTTTCCTCTTCCATGTAAAAGAGAAAATAATAACTACCGCATGAGGTTGCTGTGAAGGTAAAATAAAACTATACATGAAATCTCTTTGCATACTGCTTGTCACAAAGGAAATGCTCAATAAATATTTAAGAGATATTCCACATTCAACAATACTGTAGCATTTTAAGAGCTTGGGAAGATCTTCCCTTAAGCATCCTTCTCCATAGTTTTATTTCCAATTTAAGAAAAATGGTTCAAACTTGAAAATAAGGCAAAAACGTTACTGCACACCCTTTCAAAGACACACAGAACTATTGTTGAACAAACCCACGTAAGTGTCCATTTTTAGATCTAAGGAAAGACAACTGTGTTTGATTTGTAATTGTCTATTTTTTTTAACATCTTTATTGGAGTATAATTGCTTAACAATGGTGTGTTAGTTTCTGCTGTATAACAAAGTGAATCAGCTATACACATTCTTATATCCCCATATCTCCTCCCTCTTGCGTCTCCCTCCCACCCTCCCTACCCCACCCCTCTGGGTGGACACAAAGCACCGAGCTGATCTCCTTGTGCTATGCGGCTGTTTCCCACTAGCTGTCTATTTGATTTGTAATTGTCTCGATCAGGGCCTGGGCCTGGTAAAGTTAGATCTTAACTTGTACAAGATGGATAAGCTGCAAATTATTTTCGTCCAGTAGAGATGTGAATAATTTCTGTTCAGTAGGAAATATAACTCCAAAGGTTAAGATATTATTATACTGCAGGACATTAATCAGTTTGGAATCCAATTTTGCAGCCTTATTTTAGCATTCTTTTTTCCACTGACTCTCTCTCTCTCTCTCTACTTTTTTTTTCTCATTTTCTCCTTTGAACTAGGTTTACCATCCTGCTGGTTCCCTTATTAATGAGGTAAATAAATCTTCGATATGTGATTACTGTATATTTGTATGAGGACCATGTTTTTAACTTACTGAAAATTATACTTTAACACTGATCTTGTACATTTTTTTCATTAGTGATTTAAAATATATAAACAGACATTCACCCTTGTAAGCATAACAGATATCGTTTTATTTGTGATAAATATAGCACTGGAAAAGGAAGATGCTACATGGGATCTTATATCAGTACGCCCGGGTACTTTCTGTGGAATTTTATCCCTCATGATGAGATACACAGGAAACATGTTTTGGAATGGAGAACTGGTGGGAGGTAGCTGATAAATGATGATTTCAAAGATGGAATTCAACCCAGGAAATCCATTTGAGACATAGTGCCTCTTGGCCTGTTAAGAGTACTGTGGTGCACAGGTGGGCAGGGAGGAGAATGGTGTGGGCGAAGGGTGTTGGGAAAGGAGTAGGTACAGTGAGAGAGGGTGTATATCAAAGGCAATCGTTACCGATTTCAAAATTTAGCCTGGATGTTATCATGCCTCAGGTACGAACGTTCTGTGGACCCACAGCGGTGTCCAAGAAATTTTTAGGCACAAAGTCAGAAGGGTTTTCATAACAACACTGAGATGATATTTGCTTTTTCACTGACTGTGCAAAAGTAATGGTGAGTAACGCTGCTTGCAGCTTGACATGACACTAATCCAGCGATCATTACAGGCTTTACCAAATGAACTCACAAAACGAAGGCCAGTTTCACTTAATAATGTCCTTGATGAAGCAGTAAAAGTTGATAATCTTATTAAACCTCAACCCTTGAATATGTGTTTTTTTTAATATTCTTTGTGACAAAAGGGGAAGTATGAATAAAGCACTTCTGCTAAATACTGAAGATGTCTCAAGAAAAGGTACTGTGTGATTGAGCTGCCAGCTGAATTTGCTGCTTCTTTTTCCATGGAATGTCATTTTTAACTGAAATAATGACTGACAAACTATGGTTATTCAGACTTGGGTATCTGGCAGACATTTTCTCAAAAATAAATGAAACAAGCCTGTCACTTCAAGGAAAACAACTGTCAGTGTCTAATGTCAATGAGAACAATTCCACTTGCAAACAATTATTAGAATTTTAGAAAAGTTGTATCCACCACTGTGAGCTTGATAGGTTCCTCAAACTTAAAGACTTCTAGTGAAATAAGTGGTGCAATGTTTCATGCTGTGCAGTGGAATGAGTCAACATTTAGAAGAGCTACGTAATTCAATGAACTGATATTTTCCACAGGACCATTGAATGATGTTACAAAATTATGCCTGGTAAAGAAAAGCATGCACTCAAAGATAGACCAACGGATTTTAATATACAAGATACCACCTGTCAAGTTTTGGTGTAGCATCAAAGAAGAATGTCCTCAATGATAAATGTAAAGTCTTTAAAGCCAGTTATAGCTCTAGTGGAACAGAAGAACAATATAGCAAGAGCAGAGCTTGTGAATAGCATTAGGCATTAGGCAAGAATATCCACAATGACCTGAAAAGGCTATTGAAGTATGCTTCCCTTTTCTAACTACACTATCTGTGTGATGCTGAATCTTCTTCCTATATTGCAATTAAAACCATGTATTGCAGTAGGTTTACTGTAGAAGCAGATACGAGAACTCAGCTTTTTCTATTAAGCCAGATACAGAGAGAATTGGAAGAATTTAAAATGATGCTATTCTCACTAAATATTTTTTTGTTTTGGAAAATATATCTATATTTTCTTTTTAAATGTTATTTATGTTAACAGGTACTGTGTTTAGTATTGTTTTAAAATTATTTAAAAATAATATGTATATTTTAAATTTCTACTTCAGAAAGTATCAGTACATATGACCTACATTAAAAAAAAAGCTCTTTGGGTTCCTCAATAATTTTTAAGGGTGTAAAGAAGGTCTTGGGAACAAAAAGTTGGAGTAGTTCTCCTCTAATGTACTGAAGCAAGAAAGATCTCTCCATGCTCAATTAGGTTTTTCATCTAAAGAACAAAATAATCTTTTAACTGACAGCATGAAAGAATAAGAAGTTTAGGAACTTGGGGCATTATATAGTTTGGGAATGATTTCAAGTATAAAAGCTCTGTGAAGTTTTCACAACAGGTTGGAAGGCAAACAATAAAACTATGGTTTGATGAATAATTTTTATTTGTTAAATGTCTGGGAATAGCTCATATTAAGGCTTCCATTTAAATAGACACAGTGCTTATTTTTAAAAGTATTTACTTTATGAGTATCTACATAAAAGGCTATCCTTTACAATACTGTTGATATTAACTCTATTTCTGTGTATTAATCTATGACCAAACACACAAATGTACCCAAAGTTTACACAGATGTCGGAAATAGGAGGCTGAGGGGCTACGTTTTATTTTTGGTTGGTTCCAAAATGGAGGCAACATCTTTATCAACTTGGTAATGGAGATTTTAGAAAATCATTAAAACTCCTTTATTGACTTTATTTATTTTGATGAAATTCTCATCACAGTAAAGAAACAATATTTTGTTTAAATGCCAGTTAAAGTTCTGGAAAGCTATAGGCAAACTCTCATCCACAGATTAGCTCTCCTGATATGTTTGGCTATCACCTTTTAAAACTGATTTTTATGTGCTCTTCAAAAGCCAAGAAATAATCCCTGAGAATCTGAATCCAATATGTTGACCCATGTTGACTGAAAGAAAAAAAGTGAGGAAAAACCACAAGGGTACCCAACCTCACATTGATTGAAAATGTCTTTTCACATTTTCCGTTGCACAGTTGAGTTTTCAGTCAAGTGAAACTAAAAATGATGATGATGATGAAGAAGAAGAAGAAGAAGAAAGGAAGAAGACCATGAGATGGTGGAGGAGGAAAATGTAGGATTTCTTATTCTCATTTTGCAAGTAAGGACATTACCAAATAAACAACTCTTCTGTCTTCTATTTCCACTATTTAGTAAAAGAAAAGGCATTTTAACATCATGAAAAGTGTGAAGGATACAATTTCAGAATAAAGGGCAGTCTTTCTTAAGATAAGCTAGCTAACAAACTTATACTGATTGGATGGATGGATAGATAGATAGATAAAATGTGTATGTATAGTTATGTACTCTATGTATACATACACACAGCACAGTGCCTGGCGTTAGAAAGTGTTTGATAAAATGATTATTATAATTAGATTCTTCACAGTTAGCTTTTTGTAGAGGAAGGAATAGCAGGTATAATGCTATCAGGAAAAGGTGGTTGTAATTTAGAAATACGTATGGACTTCCTGGATTTTTGCTTCATTTTATATTCTTTCACTTCAGAAAAAGTTTGAAATCATGGAAGAGAAATCTTCACGTTTCCCATGAAATCTTCTAAACAGGCCTCCAAGAGTACAGAGTGAGGAATCTAAAATAACATTAAATGATATTTCCAGATGTACCTGTCACTCTTTGAGACCTTGGACTTATGTCAAAGCAAGAGCTGTTTGTATTTCCTTTAGAAATACTCTCTTCAAGAGATTACGGTCAAGCAGAAAAAGTTGCTCAGCAATGAAATTAGCAATAGGTCCTCAACTGAATCACAGTAGCAACCCTGTGTAAAGATAAGTTGATAGTAGACATTTAATCCGAAAATAAACGTTCCATACAAGTCCTTGAAGTTACATGAATTTAGCACAATATTCTAGCCCAGGGAAGTCAAATAACTTAAAACAAATGCCTTGACTTCCCTCTCCCAAACCCACCTCAGGCATCATACTAACCGTGCCTCCCTTTTCCAACCAAGTGCAGAGAAAAGGACCTCAGAACACCTTTTCTTATTTGGCGCTTGAAGATGACACCACTAACTGACCAGATTAGGCAGAAGGCACGAAACTCATTTGCTAGTCCTATTTTTAAACTTCTACTTCAACATCTATAGATAAAGTTAGTGAGGACTTTTACTCAAAAATTTTCATCTACTCATTTTGTACATATTTACTGAGTTCCTTTTGTGTAGTGAACACTTGGCTTAGGTGCCTGGAATATTGAGGCATTTAGGATGAATTGACCTCAAAAAGCTTACAGACTGGTGGGAGAGATAGAAAATAAATTACTAATTACAGTACAGGATGCTAAGTGCTGAGTGAAGTATACTAAAGGTGCTGTGACGACACAGAGGAGAGATACCAGGCCCTTTCTGGAGAGAGAGTTTTGGAAGACTTTTAAAAAGAGATGGCCCTTGTCTGAGTCTTGAAGGGTGAGCAGGACTTCATGAAAGTTAATGGAGGTTGTAGGAAAACGCATTTTAGAGAAAGAGAAGAGCATTTGTAAGTTTATGAAGTTATAAACCATAACGGAAAATTCTGGGATGCAAAGAATTGGTAAGACTTGGAGGAGTGGCATTGAGACAAGTCTATAGAAGGAGTGGTTTAGGTCACAAAAGTTTTAAATGTTGAACCAAGGACAATATTAAGAAACTACAAGTTCCTCCATAATTTAACAAAATTCAGTTGTGTCCAGGATTTATACATAAGAAGCAAACTTTCCCAATATGTTTAAAACAATAGGTTATACATAAAATATATATAATTACATAGACCACATATAATATAGATGTAGATATACACATAGACATAGATATAGATACAGATATATAGCTACCTTAATACTGATTTACAATATTAAAATGAAACCCCAATCTATTCCACTGATCTGCCTGCATGCCCTGATCATGCATGCAGATATACATTTATCCAGATTTCCCTGTAATTTTTTCATTTTGTGGAGGATAGTGGTGCTGGTGTAATTCTATACTAATAATACTATTCTATACTATTAATACTAATATACTAATAATACAATTGATAGGAACTTCAAGTCCCTCTTTAGTAGTTTTACACCAACCCCTTTACAAATTCTACATTGGGATTTTTACTCATTCTAAAGTAATTTAGCCTTCATGATGTAAACAGAATAGAAGAAATATACCCTGTAACTATCAGTGTTATCATATCTCTCTTGGAGTTAGGAACCAAATGATCTGGAGCTATTTCCCTGACTAAGCCACTTAACAGTACTGAGCATCCACTCTGTATTTTTTTAAATGAGGCTAGGAAAATGTCCTAGTAGAGCTGCTGTAAAGATTAAATAATCATGATTCTTAAGACAACACTTTATGAGCTCTCCTCTCAAAGTTGCACCTTTTTGTAAATTATAATTTCATCCTTACAGTTTCTCACATTAAAAACTTTGGATTTGCCCTTAACTTCTTTCCCTCTTTCTCTCACATTCCATGTCTGGTCAGTGAGCAAATCCTCTTGACTCCATCTTCAAAATATATCTATAATCTCACCCTTTCTCACCTTCTCTATTACTATCACTCTGATCCAAGCCAGTACCATCTCTCACCTGATAATTCAACAGCCTCCTTCCTCACACAGCAGCTAGAGTGGCCCCATTAACGTGTACACTAGATGCATCTCTCGTCTTTTCAAAATGCCCATCCTGCTCTGCACTAAAGCCCAAGTCTTCATCATGACCCACAAGGCTCTACCTGATCTGGCCTCCTGCTCTCGTTGACCTTATCTCCCTAACTCTCTCTCTTGCTCCATCAGTTTCAATCATCTGAACCTTCTTGCTGTTTTGCAAACATGTCAAGGATGCTCCTTCTTCAGGGCCTTTACCCTGGCTATCTTCTTGGACTAGAAAACTCTTCCCCCAAACAACTACAAGACCAACCCCCCTTACTTCATCTCTCCACTTAAATGTCACCCAATCAATAAGGCTCTCCCTGGCTGATCTGTATAAAACAGCACTCCCCCCCATAAGTGGCCCTTTGTCCCCACTGTCCTGCTTTATTCCTCTCCCAGGCCTCCCCTCACTATATGTGATCACCTTCAGAGCAGTTCTACACTCCTTCCAAGCATGCGCCAGCATCATACTCCCTACACCCTTTGATGTTAGGCACAGACATAAGACTCGCCTTTGCCCGTGAGATGTGGCCTATGTCTCTTCTTGGTAGGAGCTTTAAGAGTCATTGCAGAATTCATCATGTTTCTCTTGAAGATCATGGCATATGGGTCAAGGTGGAGCCTCTGTCCTAAATGCCTATGTAACTGTGAATTGCAGAGCCCTTCTGCTAACTTGCTTTAAATCTGTAGCATAAGTGAAAAATAAACTTTATTGGGTAAACCACAGAGATTTGAGCTTATTTTTTTTTTACTGCAGCACAACCTATACAATCCTAATATATTACCTGAAACATATTTACTTTCTCTTTGTCTGATTCTCTCATCAAAACATAAGTTTCATGAGAGCAGGACCTTCATATATTTTGTTCACAAAATTGTGACACATACTGCATACCCAATTGATTGAATAAATGAATTGGTTGAATAAATGAACATATGGATGTATGACGTCTTAATATGAGGCAAGCATTGTTCTAAGTGCTTTGAAGCTATTATTTGATTTCCACACTTCTACCCTATGAGATCCATTTTGCAGATAAGGGAACTAAGACAGAGAAGGGCATAGTGCCTGGCACAGAGTAGAAAATCCATAAATATTTCCTAAGAAGAGGGAATAGGAGTGATTAGTATTCAATTCTTTCACCAAATAACTGCTCAACTAACGATAGCTAAAGAATTTGGATAAATGTAGTATCAAAGAATCTAGTGATGCAACTTAAAGGATGACTAACTTCTACCCTCATTGTTCTCTAAAAATGTTGTATTATTAAAAAGACTTTTGATTTATTCCAATAGACTATCTATTCACATTCAAATTAATATTCACCCATAATATTCAGAGCCTTTCTACATGGGTATGTATTTCATTTTTAGGCTAAGCTTATGACAGAGGCAGAATGAACAAGTTAAAAAAAAAATCAGTTGAGGTGTCAGGAGGGTAGATACCCCTGGATTTGAATTCCAGCTTGGAATATTACTAGACCTGTGACCATAGATAAGTGACCTTAATAGCTCTAAGTGTACATTTCTTCACTATAAAATAAAGATATTAATATCTATTAATAACATCACTGTGAGAAATAAATGAAATTATGTATATAAAGTGCTTAACAGAAAGTTGATCAATAAAGGGCAATAAAAAGATAAATAAATAAATGTCAGTTCCTTCTCCCTGCCCTGCGCTGCTCTATGGCAGTGTTTCCTAAAATGTATTCTGGGAAACACTAATTCTGTGGAATTTAAATAGCTCTTACAAGAAAAGGTGTTTGCTACAATCATATATTTGGGAGATGTATAGCATTATTCCCAACTGCATGTGTTCTGCAGGTGCACTGCTGGGGGGCTCCATCCCATTTACTAGCTGTGCACTATGGGCCACTTTCTTAACCTCTTGGTGACTCAATTTTGTCATCTGTAAAATGTAGATAATAATTTTAACTAACATTTAGGATGATTTTAGGTATTAAATGAGATCATCTACGTATTGGATAACCATAGAATCTATCATCCAAACCAGGACATTTTTTCCGAACATTTTATTTTGAAAAGTTGAAAGAACTTTTATCCACCATCATTCATATATATATATATATATATATATATATATATATATATACATATATATAAAACAAATGCTATAATTAACATTTTTCTAGATTTCTTATCATGTATATCCATTTATCTGTCCTTTCCCCCCCACCCCGGGACACTTTTGAGAGTGAAAGGAGATAATACTTATGCAAGAATAGATAGGTAATATTGGGACTTTCCCAGACACACTTGGATATATGGTCTTTCTATGTATAATTTACCTAGGACAGTAACTGGCCATGGTAAACACACAATAAATGATAGATATTATAGTTTCTAGTTAAGTTCTGAAAATTCCGAATTAAACAGGGACACATAGCATTTTGTCCTGCAGCGACAATCCTGAATAACTTTCTGATTACTCAATTCAGTAATTGTCTGAGATTGCCTCCATATGACTGCAACTTTTATTTTATAGCAACTTAAAGATTACATGATATTTAGTGGTCACCATGGCATCTTTTCCCCACCCCTGCAACCTTGAGAAAATTAATAAAACCTAAAGGCCATCTTGGCTAAGAGGCATAAAATGATATCTGCGCAGTTCATCACATTGTAAAATAAACTCCACTTCTGTTTGCAAAGTTTCCTAACTGACCACTCAGTAGTTGCCCCACTCAAATTCAGCTTCCAGAATCCAGACACTTGTTTGATTGTTTGCAGCTGAGTGGTTTATTGGGAGGATTAAAGAATGGGTTCACTAGCTGGGTTTGTAGACATCAGCCAATTTGGCCAAGGAGAGATATGCTTACAAATCAGTGTGTTGTAGAAAAAATCAACAAAAGTAATAATAAAATGCAAATACCGTGTGTTAAGAACTTAATATATGCCAAATAATGTGTTCAGCACTCCACATGGAGGATCTCTGGACTTGACATCTAAAACGGGGTTTATGTCTCTTCCCTTACAATCTGTGATTATGAGATTTTTACTAGGTCACTTAACCAGCTCATTTATTAAATCTGGACAAGAATACCTGACCACCCTGCGTCTCAGGATTGGTGGAAGGATCAAATATGATACTGCAGATAAATGTCCTCTGTCAACCACAGATTGCTCTACAGGATATATTACTGTCTGTTGGCTATTAGTTCTCTACGAGTACCCAGAGTCTATGGAGTCTACTAGCTCAGTAATAGATGCTAATAAAAAATATTAAATTTGTAAGTCCTGGGAAATTTTTACCTAGGAAGGGAAAAAATATGTTTCTTTATCATAATAAAAATATAATAAATATATAATAATATAATAAAGAAACACACTTTTCCCACAACATGTAGCACTTACGACATATCACCTTGAGGTTTTAGGACCTTGGGTAAGTCCTATGCTCCCTAAATTCTTCATCTTTAAAGTGCGGATACTGTCACCTACAATAGAGGGTTGTTATGAGAATTAAATAAGACAGGATATGTAAATGCAAGTTATGAAACTGAAAGCCTTACTCAGATATGGCATAATTATTCTTTGTATGTACCTGAATAGTCACAGTTTCTGTAATGTAGATAATTTAGACTCTAGAACTTGTTATAATTAGCACTTAAGAAGCTCCCAGAATGGATATATTTTATATTCCATTCAAGAAGGCATTTCACTTAATTTTTAATAATCTGCAGCATTTCTAGACAAATCTAAGCTGGGCTACAAAGAAATGTGTTATATCATAAAATGACCTGCAAATGTACATTAAATATTTCAAAAACCTCCCAAAGCAATGTTTGTAGCCTGATCCCATTTACCATTACTAAGTGACACCAGTTAGAAATATCCCGCATCCCACACAGGATGTGCAAAATTCTACTGGCTGAGAGATCGTGTTTGCAGGATAAATTAAATATGAGACATAGTGATGTTGTCTTGTGTCCCCACCCAATATGTTGTTTTAAGTTTATGAAATATGCTCTCAGCAGAAATCCATCCTACAATGCAAAATTAGCTTCTGGCCTGTGACTCTTCAGGCCTTTGCTAATAAATACCTTTATAGACGTCTTGTACTGAAATTATAACTCGTAAAAAAGAAAGAGAGAGGGGAGTTGGGAAAGAGGAGAGAAATAGAACAGATAAAAGCTGTAAGAGTTTTTGGTGTATAAATTTAAAATATCCTCTGAATGTATTTCCTTCTTTAGTCTCTTATTTCTGCTCCAGAAGGGGTCTGACATGGCAGAAAGAATGCAACTTTCGGCACTAGAGTTTTGAGGGTTTGAATCCCACCTTCATCTCTTAACCTTGAGGCCATCTGTTTAACTCCCCACCCCCAGCCTTATCTATACAATGGGTGTTGCGACTGCTCTTCCTTGCTAAGAAGCTCAAAGTTAAGTCATGAGAGATCCAGGCTACAGTCAGCAGTGAATGAATATTGATGAATGAATATCAGTTACCTTCTACTTCTCTCTGTTTTCACTTAGTCATTAGCTCATTCATTCATTCTTCTTATATAATGTAAACGAAGTACAATACTTGGGGACACAAATACTAATTTTGTTATTTACTACTTGTATGAATTGCCTCTGAACTTCAAACTCTTCATCTGTAACACTGAGTTCCACGGAAGTGCCTCTGAGCTGCCCTAGGGATAAGGGTAGGGTGACTGAAGGAGGATGGACACATGGCAAAGTTCAAAGCTCCTACTCTCTACCCTCAACCACAGATAGCAGCTCTACATTTATCCTCTTATATAGGTTGAGATTTCCTGCAAGATATTCTTTTTAAGAAATAATACCATTGATATGAAATAAAAGAAAGAAAACCTCGGGACCAGCCAAATAGCTAATGATAGTTTTCCATTTCTGTTCTAATTTCCAATGATTCAAAGTATTCTTTGGAGGCTTAGTAAGTGTGCAATCCTAAAGACTCAGTTTTTCAGTGAGTTACAGAAACCATGGAGCTTAAAACAAGGTTCCTACTCTAAAGGAACTCACAGTCTCATAAAGAAGCTGACACATCTGCCCATGGACTGTTGAAAACTCATGAGACAATACAAGTGCCACCGTGGATGGTATAGTGGCAAGCTTTGGGGACTCAGAGATGGGAATGCACCCCAAGGCCTGGCATTGTAAGGGATTTAGGCTGGATGGGAAAGGGAAAGGACTGGGGTTGGTAGAAAGGAATGGGAAGGCCATATGCAGTGTGAATACAGCATAAGCAAATGTGCAGAGTGAGGAAAGAACATGAAAGGTATAGGAACCTCCAAGAAACAAGCCATTTCCTACTAGACAGAGATGAGTAGAGATGTTTTATAAGGGCTTGAATGACAAGCTGAGGCATTTGGGCTTTAGTTTATAATAATTAAATCCACTGGGAGTTGTTCTGAGTAGGACATGATAAAAACCATGTTTCAGGAAGCTAAATCTAATGGTGTTGAGAAATCTGGGGTAGAACAACCAGGATTCCAGCCGAAGGATATTTTGATAATTCTCATCTGGCTCTGCATCATTTGGCGTTCCCAGCATTTCATCTTTTCTTTGATACACTTTCTTCACTCGTCTTACTGGAAAAACTACGATTTCCTGGTTCTCTTTCTCCCTTATAAGCTGGTCTGGTTTGCTGGTTCCTCCCATCTCTCCAGAGTCCCGACCACAGAATACCTTGGGGCTCAGCCCTTGCACCTCTTCATTTTTCTATCTACATTAACTCTCTTGATCATTTTATCCAGTCTGGTGACTTTTAATACCATCTATACGTTGATGAGGCCCAAACTTAAACCTCCCACCTGAACCTCATTCTGGAATTCCATATTGTTGTAAGCAACTGCCTACTTAACATTTCTCATAAGCATCTTGAACTTAAGTACCTCAAACATACTCCCCTTACAAAATGGAAAGTCCATTTTGTTAGCTTCTCAGGCCAAAACCTTGCAGTGATCCTTGAATATACTCCTTTTCTCACATCCCATGGCCAATCCATCAGCAAACTCTCTTGGGCCCTACCTCCAGCAGGACCCTGGACATTTTTCCCAACCTCTACCACTCCTACTCTGGTTGAAGCCGCCATCATTTTCCATGGAGATTACTACAATAGTCTCCTGTTTTGTTTTTACTTTTAACCTGCCCTTTTAAAGTCTGTCTCAATCCAGCAGCCAGAGTAATTCTCTTCAAACATAAGTTAAATCATGTCTTTTCTCTCCTCAAAATGCTATTGGAGCATTTTGGCGTAATGCTTTGGCATAAAAGCCAAAGTTCTTACAAAGGTCTTCGGACCCTTGTTTACTTGGTCCCTGTCTCGGCATCTCCTACTTCCTATCTCACTCATTCTCATCTCAGAGCTTTTGCTGTAAACTGCTCACTCTCCCTGGAATGTTCTTCCACCAGATATCCACATGATTTGTCCCTGACCCTTTTCAAGTCCTTATGCAAAGATTAGCTTCCCTTATTATCTACTTAAAGTTGTAGCCATCATTCCCCATATCCCCTATTGACTTCCCCAGCTTTATGTTTCTCCATGGCTCTTACTCTGCCAGTATATGCTTCTTCTTCTTCTTTTTTTAAGTTATTTATTTTATTTATTTTCTGACTTATACTAGAAAGTAGGCTTCATGAAGGCGGGATTGTGTCAGTTTTGTTTGCTCCTGTAATCCTGGTGTCTAGAACAATGACCACAGTAAGAACTCAACAAATATTTGTTTGGTGAACAAATATTTTTAAGCTGATAAAGATTTGACTATGGTGAAAACAGTAATTTGACAGAAAGAAAAGAAAAAGCCAAAAGGAAAGATAAATGAGGAAAAAATTAGAAGTTCTAAGTGGCCTGCTGGAAATAAGTGAAAAACGGGAAAGACTGAGGTTGTCACCCTAGCAACTCATTGTCACTCATACTTCTTATTGTAGGTACATAAAACTACCATTCACATTAGGTGTCCCCTTCTGTGAAAGTAAAAATTACTTAAAGGAAGAGAAGAAAGCCTCCCATATTCCAGAAAAGATCACCTTTCATAAGGCATATCCTCTGCATGAACTAAGGAGGATAAAAAGTAACTTGGCACTTCCTAATTTCAAAAAGTTTTGCATATTTTTTCAAGATACAATTATCGTCCCCATTGTTTGGGAAGCAAATAGATCTGAGTGCTAAATGACTTACTTAAAGATAACATAACCATTCCTTGAGCAAAAGGGAGCCTGAGCATTTTCCTGGTATTTTTGGTACCTAGGATAGTGCCTGGCATTTAGTGAGCACTTATTACATCCTTGGAGAATTGAGTAGGACTAAAATGCACAGAGAAAGTTAAGAATTCAGTCTAAATAACAACATCGAAATGCTCTGCCCTTCATTACTCTGGTGGTTTAACAGGTAAGTGTCATATTTTTTCAGGTGATGTCATATGCTACTCAATCTGTTGTTAACGAAGGGTTTTGGTAACACCTAAAATTTATGCTAAGTATAGTACAACAGGAAGAAATAAATTATAATATGTTCCATAAACATAAGAAGAACTTGATGAATTTGTATTTATTTATTTAAAAGCATGCAGTCTACTGCCCCCAAGAAACCTCCAGTTCAGTTGGGAAGGCAAGAACTGCATACCAAGGAAAAAGTATTTAAAAATCCGATACATTACCCAAACAAATTATTTAAAAGATGAGAGAGACGATAAGTTTAGGTAAAAAATAAATCAGCCCCCTTTGGGGAAATAAAATGGAGGAAGTTAGGAACTGGTAAAGTGGCAGATGGGCATGAGGAGGGTAAAGGAAAAGAACATTCTAGATGGGAGGATCATCAAGAAATGGTATTCCAGAACACATCACAAACAATATAAGGAAAAAATATGACTCTTCCCCAATTCTAGAGGAAGGCACAATCTCCCAGAAGATACAATGGCCAGCACTTACTTGAGAAACAGCCTCTGGATCCTCAAGTCTTGCCAGTCCCCTAGGAGAATAGACGGCAGTCAGCTCAGTTTTAACTTCTCCATGTTACAGGGAAGAGCCAGAGCCACAGAGAGGCAGAGAGGAAGCAGCTCTCTGAAAGCCCTCGTGCACACTAAAGGAAAGAAAATCATTGAGGAGGGAGAAAAGGAGAGCTGAATACCTCTAAATCTTGACGTTCCTCAGCAAAGCACCTTGCTTTAATACAAATTAAATCTTCACAAGTTATACATATTTAATTTACTGATTCAAAGATGAGTCAGGAGAGGAAAACAATAGTTGTGAACCTTTCAGTGGTAGAGAGAGATGCTTTCTAAAGTTTCCCAAAGCCTGTCCGAGGTCAGACTCATCCTGAGTTTGCAGGAATGCAAAGGATTTGTATTCAGAGATATGGCTTGATGAGACCACAGTAATCAAAATTCTTGTGTAGTAGATGTCACTAATCAATAAGAGGGGATATAAAAAGTCACACTCCTCCCTCCCTGTGCCAGGAAGGAGGGTGGCAGTCCATTTCCGGATGTATGCCACAGCCGGCAGAGTGACTCATCCTGGGCCAAAATACCACTGGGACATGAGGGGAAAAGGAAGAAATGAACACTGTGACAGGCCAAGAAAGCAGTGGTCACCACAGTCAATCTGAAACAAGCCTTTTCTAACAGCTACAATAAGGGTTTTGCTGAATCAGAGGCCCTTTGAGCTGAAAGGGGCTTCAGTCCAAACCCGTCACTTTACGGACGAGTGCACTGGGTCCCAGGAGAGGATATGACTGGTCCCAAGTGAGAAAGCAAGTGAGGGGCAGAGTTCACCTTAGAGCCCAAATCCCCAGAATGGGTCTTCTGTACCACACATTACATACTTCATAACAATTGCGCTAACGATGAAAACATCCTAACCAGCTGTAGTCCAAAAACCATTTGCATGTTGGTTGTTGGAATATAAACTACTGCCTTTATAGAAATCATGGTGTGTGATGACAGTTTGCGGAGCATTGATGGGTATTTAAAGGGACTGGAGCTGGGCATGAAGGGTTATGATGATAGTTTCCAGGTTAGCCTCAGAGGTTTCCTAATTCATATTCTATTGGAAGAATAGTTCTACAAATAAAATCCCATTACCATTAAACCCCTTCCATCACATTTCTATGGGATGATGCAGTTGGAATACTGGTGCAGGAGGCAGGCATGTACATCATACCCTGAGAGCAATGCCAACCACTCTTCCCAGAGTATCTTGGGAGACTGAGGCTCTGGTTGGAAGAAGGGTAGAGAAGACAGCCATGTGTTCTAGCAACATGTCGAACCCCACATCAATAGGAAAGGCAAGTCTGTCAGGCCCTAGCTGTCCTGATAAGGGGGTAAAAGAGAAGCCCACCAAGGGGAAGAGCCTGGCTATGCCAAGTTCCTATCGAGATGTAGGCTTTATTAGTAAGTCTGGTTCTCCAAAGCCAAGTGTTTGACAGCGCATGAGCTTCGCACTGAGCTGCATTCTTTCACATAGTCCAACTTAGAAACGAAAGCTAGTTTGTCAAATGGCTGGGAAGAGTTGGGTCTAATGTTACTAACAACAACAATAAAAAATAAAAATAGCTAGATTATTTACCTCTTATATGTTAGGCAGTATACTAACCATTTAATATATGTTATAAATAGTCTTTACAACACATTTTATGTCGATGATATTATCTCCATTTTATAGAAGATGAACCTGAGGCTCAAGGGAATGAAATAACTTATTCAACATAACTCTTAAATAAGAGATCTAGGATTCTAACTCAGGACCATCCGACTCCAAAGTCTAGTCGTCCAAACACGCCATAAAGTAAAGCCACTCAGGCCATATTGGATTCTACCAGCCAAATGTCATTAGCCTCGGGTGTCACTGAGATGCGATGCGGGAAACTTAGGATGTGACGTACTTTCATTCATCAAATATTTATCAAGTGACTGGCTATAAGGACCCACACATTGTGGGAGGTGCTAGAACAATAAGATAGACAACGTCCCTGCCCTCATGAAGTTTCAAAACCTGATCTTTGCCAAATGTATTCTCCTAAAGTCATTGCTCTTTGTTATCCTGTATTTACAGATGAAGAATCTGAGGCTTAGAGAGTTTAAGAAAATCAACCAGAGTATCACAACCAAGAAGTGGTGGAGCATGACTCAGAGCCAGGTTCATCTGATTTTGAGTCCATGCTTATCCTCTCGCATCCCATTCCCATTCTGGAAGCTGAATCTTAGTGGTCATAAAAGCACCAGGTCATATTTCATGGAGGAGCAGAGTGCATGAGGGAGTCTATTTTTAGCTACCAGAGGAAATGCCTCTCTAACTTCTAAACAGGCCCACTATTCAGGGAAGGTGAGGCAAGCACCAAACTACAGAACAGAAAGACAGAGTCATCTAGGAGCAAAAGAGAAGAGGCAATAGAACAAGCCTTCTTAGAGAAGAGGGGACACAAGATGGCAGCTAAAACCCACCTCTGAAGAAACAGTGAACACATCTCTGTTAAGAAGACAGTAGAGCTCTGTGTCAGACCCTCCCTACCCAGGAGCCTGCAAAAGGAATCTCCTTGATCCATTGTAGCCTCCGAAGTCAAGGCACTAAATCTCTGAACCATGCGCTTGACTGCTAAGCACTACTCTGTAGCTTCCAGTTTGTTTGTAACTGTGGTATTATTGTTGGTGTTACATCTTCCTGAGATTGCGGGCTCTGTCTTCCATTCCTCTGGCTCTCCATGAAGAGTAGTTTGCACAGAGTAAAGGGACATACTCACTAAATATTTGTTCACTGATTTATACACTGGTCTTTTCACAGATCAGTCAATATGTGGAGCCAGATTATGCTCTGAATAGAAATACAGAGGTGGCCTATCAGTGATTAGACTATAATGCTTCCCACTTATTTAAAGATTTATGGCAACATCATCTGTCTGAAACATAGCCACAATGCAGAACTTGGGAGGGGGAAAGTGTGGAAGAGAAAGAAAAACAACTCTCACCAAGGCCATGTGCTTTCTGCCCCGGAATGAACTGGAGTCAACCTCAGATTACCATAAAGGGTCAGAGGGCTTCAGGATTTTACATGTTTTTGTTCAGTACTATGGAAAAATTAGCACTGGTGTTGGTTTCCCAGACACGAAGTTTAGTATCAGCAAATAAGAAGAAGAAGTGGGAGAGGAGTGATCAATATTGGAATAGAGACAACAGAGAGCTGACAGCCTATCAGGTGGATAGGTGACAGAAATGGTAAAAATTACTTTGACCAAAACATGCTAAAAATTATCACTTAAAGCCTAAGGCATTTAGTATTTGGTACAACTAGTGTGTTCTGTTCGCTCGGTCATATCTGAGGCCATGCCTTTGTACAGTGAATGTTAGAGTGTTGAAGGACCTTAGAGACCTTGTCCAACCAGTTCATTATTTAAGTGATAAAAATGAAGGCCAGAGAAATAAGTATCTTGTCCAACATCATCCTGCTAGTTACTAAACTTCAATAAGCTTTTTGCACAAATACACTGCACTCTGGTATATATTTATATAAAGAGAAAGACACAGAAAATTTAAGAAGTAAAATTCCGTCTTTGCCCTCAGGGGCTCAGATTTGTTCAGCTGAGCACTGATACTGCTGTACAATCCCCTGGCTAACACTTCTCTGTCTCAGTGTGGATCCAGAAGGGACTGACACCGCAGCAAGGACAATACTACAAAGAAATGGAAAGGGGTCACGGAGATATCAACAAGGTCTAAAGTCCTTGCAAAACCGATGTGATCCATATCTGCAGCATTTCACTAATCTAGGCTAGTATTTCTAACCTAAAGGAAGATAGGGTTAGCGGGGTTAATATGTTTCATGTATATTTAGTGATCCGTTACTCACTCCACATGACCATGAGTTCTTTTTAAGTGCTCGTGAACCACACATTTAATAATCCACTTTGGAATTCTGCTGGCAATTAATGTGACCTTATTTAAATTATACTTTCCAGAATCTATTTTCTCTTCTGTAGAGAGAACTAATACAAAATACGAATATGAGGGATTCACACAGCCATCAAAGGGTTAAGGAGGGCGGCACCACCCCCCCCACCACCACCACCCCCCCACCCCCCCCCCCCCCCCCCCCC